>NC_081345.1:39892713-39902052 GCF_029784015.1 Lycium ferocissimum | reverse complement strand
GGGGGTGGGTCCCCTCATAATAAGATCGGGGTGTGACAAAAACATGCCCTCGAATGTTCTGTTTAAAAATGGATAATATCTCGGGGGGTTTCCTTTTTACCTTAGTATACAATCTCATTTAGAATGGTATTTTTCCTTTCCTCTCTTGACCTCTGGGTTCCCCTTTATTATTACCCCGTCCGTCCCAAAAAAGGCCAATCTTTAGTTATCCTTGCCTTACGAACATAAATAGGGTTGACATCCCGAGTCGGACTCTTCCTTGTCGAATTTTTTTCCCCTTTTCTGAACCTGGGCCCCCCCTTTGTGATAATGGTTCTTCTTAAACCATCCCCTCGCTTGTTTCAAACACTTACCTGGGTTATCCCCTTATCCTTAATTCGGCCCTTTATTGTCAACTTTTACTCGGATCTTATTTCTTAACTTTCCGGTCGCGTCTTGGGTCGCAATCTTTCTAAAAAAAATAGGCGAAGGTGCTCAATTTAACCCGAAGTGCCTTAGTACGACTTCATTAACCCTATGCACATCTCACTTGTCTACGTCTTCCTTTCCTTACGACCGGTATCGGAACAGATCTTTGGTCCCACCTATAACTATATCCTGTTTGTCCTTAGTGCAATTTCTACCTCGGTAACCTAGTTCAAATCACTTTTACACCTTTCCTTAATGCACCCAAACTATTATCACCAAATTGTTATTACCGAATCCCAACTTTTCTCATTAACTATTCGCGACGTCTCTGCAATTTACTCGTTATCAGACTCTTGTCGTACTCTCCTCTAAACTCCACCTTTCGGTGTCGAATCGTTCGGGACCTCCTTAACTCCCGAAGCACGATCTCGATTTCTATCCTAACTCTTATCCTTTTTCCCGTCTTTTGGGTCTTCTTGACTTGTCTCGATAAAGAGCCAATAATTTGAGCATACGTATCAAATACGTCGTGGTATTAATTGCCTCTATCTCCTAAACTTGCATTTCTCATATCTGACTTCCCCCACTTTGAGGGTGTACTTATTTTATTGCACGATTTTATTTGCCTTGCGTCTGCATTTCCTCTTAGTGGGCCATAACGCTTTGTTTCAACATTCCGATTCACCCACTATTTATCGCTCACTTCCTTTCTCTTCCTGACATCCTTACGCCAGTACTTCCCCGACTTACCCTATGGCAAAACGATATCAAATTGCTTTATGACATTCGTACCACTCATTTTTTTTTCACTTAGACTTTGTTGTCTCGCCTTAATGCCTTCCGTATGCCGTCACGTTAGTTCTTGAATACGTTCTGTAACATAGTCATGCACGAATATCACGCGCTTTCTGGTACACATATATATTTTCTAACATCTTACTCACAAAAGATCCCCCAAACACTACTCAACTGACCCTAACTCTAGTGCCGTGATGCACCTTCTTTTTCTTTTCCCGATCTAGTCCGCTCCGGCCTACGAGACCTCTTAAGATTTCCACCTGCTCAGTACATTCTAAGTCCCTTTAAACTACTCTAGCTTCCCATTGCTTCTTATGACTAAAATCGTAAAACTTCCAGAAACTTCCCAGGGGGTCACCCATCATGAAATTGCCCTTACTCCAGCACGCTTAACTTCGGAGCTTCTGTTATAGCCCGTATTTCGTGCGTCCGGATGTTGTGAGACAATGGTGAGAAATTAAGGACAAGACCATGTTCTAAAATAGTTTTAATGTCGGAGTTGTGAGGAATATTATTTATGAATATTGGTATTGTGGAAATGTTGAAAAGGTTAAGGGTAAAAAGGAAAAATTTGCAAAGTGGCATCATGGGAATAATGTGGAAGGCTAGGGGTAAATGGTAATTTCACAAAGGTTCAGGAAATTCTTGAAGGGCCAAAGTGTACAAAACAAGACACTTGGTCTTTGACCAAGTAAGAAAAGTCAAGAAAAGAAAAGAAAAATCAAGAAAAAGGAGGAAAAGTCTAGAAAGGGAAGAGAGAAAGGGAATATGTGACCAAAATTGAGGGGGCTTAAGCATAAATATATATAAGTGATGGGAGAATTATATATATATATATATATATATTTGGAGTCATCTCTTAGTTGAAGAAATAAGAAAGAAAAAAAAAAGAAGAGAGGGACATAGTAGTATTCGGCCATGGCTCCAAAAATGGGAGCCATGGAAGATGCTCAAAATAAATTATTTTCTTCCACTTTTCCTACCTAATTGAAGGTCCTCAACAACATGGAGTGGTTGTTGGAACAAGCAAAGCATTTGTTGTACAAGTTTGGAGCCTAGTCAAGTAAGAAGAAGTTAAGTAAAAAGGTATGTATTCAATCTTCTTTCATATGTTTTGGATGGTTGTGAGTATTGTAGTATGTAGAAAGGGATGAAAGTCATGAAAATATGGAAGTTGTGGGTGTGGCCGTGTGTGTGTTGTTGTATGAGAAAATGATGAATTAATTATATGAGGTAAGTTTGTTGTTGTAACGTATAGAAAAGGATGCAAATTCATGGAAAACATGTATGTTGTGTGTTGGCCGAATGCATGGTTTGTTGTGTAGAAAAGATGAAATGATTTTTATTTAGTAGAATGATTGGTGTGTTATGTAGAAAGAATGGATTAATTTTACTTAGTCCTTTGGTTGTGTTGAAATGGATAAAAATGCATGAAAACATGTGTGATGCTATTGTGGCCGAATAGGGGTTGGTTGGCAAGTTATGGTGAATTGATTCTATTTGATATTTTAGTTGTTGTGTATTGTGGATTCCGTGATGTAAAATGAAGGTTTGGTGGCTCGAGATGAATTTGAGATTATTTGGCGCTGTTATTGAAGAGGTTAGTATGACATTAGTGTGGTTTTCTTATATTTGCATGAATAATATTGTTAAGGTGTGGTGATGATATTTCATGAATATGGAAGAAAGGAAATGTTGTTGGATTATGTAAAAGAGCCACTAATGTTGGAAGATTATGTGAATTGAATGTTGGAGTATTGCTAGAATAATCGTTGGTATTGTTGTTGGTTTAGCCGGGTTGCATTCCGGGATTGTTGTTGATTGAAATTGGCCAAGTTGAACTTGGTGGGATGGAGTATTTGCTGTACGGAAATCTTTGCCGAATTTCGGTAGCCAAGTGTTATTTTAAGAATCCAATTCTAAATGCTCTAATCAAGTTTTGGTAAACATGACCAAATTGTAGATTTTGGCGAATTTGGAGCTTGGATTTGGAACAGCATAAGGAGCGGAAAGAGGTATGTAAGACTTTACCTTCCTTTCTTGGCATGTCTTAGACGTAGTAGGTTTGGACACGGGCCTCGGGGACAATTCCTTTCCTAGAAATCCGAGATTGAAATTCGCTACTATTCATTCAGTAGAATTGAACTAGAAATGGTGCGAAATGTTGGAAAACTTCTTAGACCTCTAGAACTTGCATAAATGAGACCCGATTACTTTAAAACTCCCATAAGTAATGTCATGAGACGTATTACACGTAAATTGTGTGCGCCGCCTCATTTGACCCGAGGTGGGCCCATTGTTCCCCGGATTTTCTCTATCGCTTCGTTTGACTTGTTTTGGAGAAGAATCCTAAGGAAACTCGATCCTCGTCCCGATTATCAAACGATAGGTACATCACTATCCTAATGTAAAAATGTCTATGATGACCGTGATAACGATAATGCTAAGAAAGAACATACATCCATGATAGGTACGACAAAGATGATTCCTTGACTAAGGTGAAGAATATGATCTTATAATGATAACGATGGAGTTGAAAATGAGAAAATGCCTACGATAGATATGTTCTGCTATAAAAATGAATATATGGAAATGTTAAACGATTTCTTGATATCGCAATGCTATCATAGAGAATGACCGCCATAAAGGTTCTAAGTAGATGAAACTATACCTTATGATCCTATTTGATGTTTTTCTCATAAATGACACCTTTTATTGGTAATCTCGCCTTACGATACATGTATATGTGTATGGAAATGTATATGTATATGTATATGTAAATGTATATGTGGGGAAGGGAAAGGGCAAGCCGTGTCCCCCGATTGGTTGCTTATCATCCGGACGCGCGGGATGCCGGACGCGGGATATGGGAGAGCCGAGAAACGGCGTCCGTATATATGATATATATATTGTATGTTGGGACATTGGGGATGGGGGTGGGAGCGATGTACTCGGCGTACGTGAACGCAAGTAAAGAACACCGTTTTAAAATGCTCGTGTTTTCGTATATGCCATATGTATAATATGTTGGGACACCGTTGGGGATGGGGGGTGGGAGAGCCGATGTACTCGGCGTACGCGTGAATGTAAATAAAGGACAACGTTTCCTCCGAAATGTTACGATTTCTCTCGTATATGTAAATAAGAAGTACCGTTTTACGGAAAGAAACTAGCAGGCATGGCGTCCGCCGAAAGGCACTCACACGTATAGGTTATATCTAGCCCGGATAAGCTCCATATGTTTGTACCGTTATTATTTATCGCATATGCCTTTATCATGTTACTATTCATGTCTTACATACTCGGACAATGCTCGCATCGACCCTCTGTCGGGGCACGTTCGTGCCCGCGCGGTACACCCGGACGAATTGAAGCTAGCGTACGAGATGTTCCGGCGGGGGTTGGTAGGCTCCACTTGTTCCGAGTGCCGCCGAGTCGGGAATATGAGCTATGGTGCCTTGTTCGTTGTTAGAGACTTTGAGACGAGTCGAGGGTATAGAGTGACGACTTTGTAGACGGTGTATTTGGTTAACATGTTATTATGTTTCATGTCACGGGTCCCACATGGCAATAGACTTTACTTATAGAAAAAAAATTTTGAGTTCACTATGTATCCTATTTTTTTTTTATTTGATACAGGAATTTACCTATGTAATAAGAGTCAGAGGGTTCGCTCGGCTCCAGATGTGGGGTCGGGTGCCCATCACACCCTGATCAAGATTGGGGTGTGACAAAGTGGTATCGTAGCGAGGTCGGTCCAAGGGTTGTGTGCAAAGTCGTGTCCGGCGAGTCCCGTTTATGGGTGTGAAGCGCCACATTTATAAACGAGGAGGTCATGGGGCATCTAGGAAATGTTGACCTTCGTTGGTCTTAGATCGTGCGATAGAGCCAAGCTATAGGGAATGAAATTCACGGAACTAATCGTTAATTTTCGCGTACGTCAATAGCGACGGAAAGAGGCGAATGGAAAGACACGAGAGGTAAGTTGGGATATACGTTGCATTCGGGGATAGGAAGTTCGAATGGCCGGAATATGTCATTAGTATGTTCCGTAAAGTATCGTCGATAATTGTTACGTACGGAGCCGTGAAGAGTAGGAATGGTAAAAGGGGATGCACGTAAGAATGGACACGCCTAACGAGAAAGGCACGTGGAAAGGAAATATTGCAAACCGGATAGGTGAGAGAAAGGTCATGAATTCGGTATGGCAACGGAGGAGGTGTGAACGTTACCGTCGAGAATGCGGAAGTCCCGGGGACGGGGGGTAGCCATATATACGGACGGAAGGTGAACACCGAAAATCAAGGAGGGCAAAGCGTAATTATAAGAGAAAAAAGACGTATTACGAAAATGTTTTGGAGCATAAGACTTCGACTTGCCCCATGATAGGTAATAAAGGTCGGGTGAGGGGCGACGCGAAAATATCGGCATTAAGATACCGAATTCGGCGAAATTTTTGGGTTAAGCGTGCTCAGGTGGGAGTAATCCTATGATGGGTGACCCCGGGAAGTTGACAAGAAATTTTATAAATTGAGACATGCGAGATAAATGAAAAGCTAAGGTAATCTAAGGAAAACTAGAACAGCCTACGTGAAACTACGGCATATAAGATGGCTGGAGACCATAAGGAGACATGTAGAACAAGGCAGACTAGATTGGTGAAGAGACAGAAAGCACGACATAGCTTGGGAATTAGAATAGGCTTGAATAGCGTTGGGAAGTACTTTGTGGGCTAGTTGAAAGTAGAGGCGTATATACATAGAGACGAAATGTATACGGTATTTGGAAAAGAAAAGAGTAAAGCTAGGTGGAAGACAAAGAGATCAGAGCACCGGAAAAAGGGTGAAAGCTGTAAGGAGGAATTGCGAGCAAATGAACTGAACAAGTGAAAGGACGAGTAGGGGATGGAAAAGTATAGGGAATGTGGACAAAATGATGACATGGGTCGAAAGTAAAGGAAGAACCACGAACAAGCGAACTAAGGGAGTGAAAGGAGTAGAAACGAGTTGGTGTACTGGATTAGAAAAACCTAGGGTGTAGAGTAAAGACTCGTGAAAAGCTAGGTGGTCATTACGATGAGATAAGGTGGACAATAAGAAACGGGCACGAAGGAAAGAACAGAATAAAAGGAACCCTCCCGAAGTATTATGACGCCCCATAAGGTTAGTTGAACATTCGAGGACGAATGTTCTAAAGGGGGGGAGGATGTTATAGCCCGTATTTCGTGCGTCCGGATGTTGTGAGACAATGGTGAGAAATTAAGGACAAGACCATGTTCTAAAATAGTTTTAATGTCGGAGTTGTGAGGAATATTATTTATGAATATTGGTATTGTGGAAATGTTGAAAAAGGTTAAGGGTAAAAAGGAAAAATTTGCAAAGTGGCATCATGGGAATAATGTGGAAGGCTAGGGGTAAAATGGTAATTTCACAAAGGTTCAAGGAAATTCTTGAAGGGCCAAAGTGTACAAAAGAAGACACTTGGTCTTCTTTGACCAAGTAAGAAAAGTCAAGAAAAGAAAAGAAAAATCAAGAAAAAGGAGGAAAAGTCTAGAAAGGGAAGAAAGGGAATATGTGACCAAAATTGAGGGGCTTAAGCATAAATATATATAAGTGATGGGAGAATTATATATATATATTTGGAGTCATCTCTTAGTTGAAGAAATAAGAAAAAAAAAAAAAAAAAAAAAAAAGAGGGACTTAGTAGTATTCGGCCATGGCTCCAAAAATGGGAGCCATGGAAGATGCTCAAAATAAATTATTTTCTTCCACTTTTCCTACCTAATTGAAGGTCCTCAACAACATGGAGTGGTTGTTGGAACAAGCAAAGCATTTGTTGTACAAGTTTGGAGCCTAGTCAAGTAAGAAGAAGTTAAGTAAAAAGGTATGTATTCAATCTTCTTTCATATGTTTTGGATGGTTGTGAGTATTGTAGTATGTAGAAAGGGATGAAAGTCATGAAAATATGGAAGTTGTGGGTGTGGTGTGTGTGTGTTGTTGTATGAGAAAATGATGAATTAATTATATGAGGTAAGTTTTTGTTGTAACGTATAGAAAAGGATGCAAATTCATGGAAAACATGTATGTTGTGTGTTGGCCGAATGCATGGTTTGTTGTGTAGAAAAGATGAAATGATTTTTATTTAGTAGAATGATTGGTGTGTTATGTAGAAAGAATGGATTAATTTTACTTAGTCCTTTGGTTGTGTTGAAATGGATAAAAATGCATGAAAACATGTGTGATGCTATTGTGGCCGAATAGGGTTGGTTGGCAAGTTATGGTGAATTGATTCTATTTGATATTTTAGTTGTTGTGTATTGTGGATTAGTGATGTAAAATGAAGGTTTGGTGGCTCGAGATGAATTTGAGATTATTTGCGCGTTATTGAAGAGGTTAGTATGACATTAGTGTGGTTTTCTTATATTTGCATGAATAATATTGTTAAGGTGTGGTGATGATATTTCATGAATATGGAAGAAAGGAAATGTTGTTGGATTATGTAAAAGAGCCACTAATGTTGGAAGATTATGTGAATTGAATGTTGGAGTATTGCTAGAATAATCGTTGGTATTGTTGTTGGTTTGGCCGGGTTGCATTCCCGGGATTGTTGTTGATTGAAATTGGCCAAGTTGAACTTGGTGGGATGGAGTATTACGGGGAAATCTTTCTAAAATTTCGGTAGCCAAGTGTTATTTTAAGAATCCAATTCTAAATGCTCTAATCAAGTTTTGGTAAACATGACCAAATTGTAGATTTTGGCGAATTTGGAGCTTGGATTTGGAACGGCATAAGGAGCGGAAAGAGGGTATGTAAGACTTTACCTTCCTTTCTTGGCATGTCTTAGACGTAGTAGGTTTGGACACGGGCCTCGGGGACAATTCCTTTCCTAGAAATCCGAGATTGAAATTCGCTACTATTCATTGTAAGAGAATTGAACTAGAAATGGTGCGAAATGTTGGAAAACTTCTTAGACCTCTAGAACTTGCATAAATGAGACCGATTACTTTAAAACTCCATAAGTAATGTCATGAGACGTATTACACGTAAATTGTGTGCGCCTACTCATTTGACCCGAGGTGGGCCCATTGTTCCCGGATTTTCTCTATCGCTTCGTTTGACTTGTTTTGGAGAAGAATCCTAAGGAAACTCTCGATCCTCGTCCGATTATCAAACGATAGGTACATCACTATCCTAATGTAAAAATGTCTATGATGACAGTGATAACGATAATGCTAAGAAAGAACATACATCCATGATAGGTACCACAAAGATGATTCCTTGACTAAGGTGAAGAATATGATCTTATAATGATAACGATGGAGTTGAAAATGAGAAAATGCCTACGATAGATATACGTTTCGCTATAAAAATGAATATATGGAAATGTTAAACGATTTCTTGATATCGCAATGCTATCATAGAGAATGACCGCCATAAAGGTTCTAAGTAGATGAAACTATACCTTATGATCCTATTTGATGTTTTTTCTCATAAATGACACCTTTTATTGGTAATCTCGCCTTACGATACATGTATATGTGTATGGAAATGTATATGTATATGTATATGTAAATGTATATGTGGGGAAGGGAAAGGGCAAGCGTGTCCACGATTCGGTGCGCTTATCATCCGGACGCGGGATGCCCGGACGCGGGATATGGGAGAGCCGGAAACGGCGTGCGCGTATATGTGATATATATATTGTATGTTGGGACAATCGTTGGGGATGGGGGTGGGAGAGCCGATGTACTCGGCGTCGCGAGCCTTGAGTAAAGAACACCGTTTTACGAAATGCTCCGTTTTTACGTATATGTCATATGTATAATATGTTGGGACAACGTTGGGGATGGGGGTGGGAGCCGATGTACTCGGCGTACGGAATGTAAGCAAAGGACAACATTCTCACGAAATGTTACGTTCTCTGTATATGTAAATAAAAATACCGTTTACGGGAAAGAAACTAGCGGGCATGGCATCCGCACGAAAAGGCACTCACACGTACGGTTATATCTAGCCCGGATAAACTCCATATGTTTTGTTACACCCGGATAAATTTTCATTCATGCGCGCGTGGAATCGAATAAATGAAGGAAAGGATTACGGGTATCAATCGATGAAGTGTCGAATTAGTTTC